>NC_057810.1:323554381-323583441 GCF_018294505.1 Triticum aestivum | reverse complement strand
ACCCTATACTCGCCTAAGTTAAAAAACATCCGAGTGGAGAGCAATCCTCCCACTCGGGGGCTTAGCTGCGACCCCGTACTCGCCTAAGTTACAAAACACTCTGAGTGGAGATCAATCCTCCCACTCGGGGGCTTAGCTGCCACCCCGTACTCGCCTAAGTTATAAAATGCTTCGAGTGGAGAGCAATCCTGCCACTCGGGGGCTTAGCTGCGACCCCATACTCGCCTAAGTTAAAAAAGCTCCAAGTGGAGAGCAATCCTCTCACTCGGGGGCTTAGCCGCGACCCTGAACTCGCCTAAGTCACAAAGATCTTATCAGCTACGTCACAAGTACAACGTGCGCTCCATCCCGATCTGCAAGGACGATGAGGTGTTGACTGAACACATCGTAAGACCTGCGTCACAAGTACAACGTACGCTCCAATCCCAATCCGCAAGGACGACAAGGTGTCAACTGAACACATCGTCAGAGCTGCATCACAAGTACAACGTACGCTCCATCCCAATCCGCAAGGACGATGAGGTGTCGATCGATCATGTCGTCCGAGCCAGTCGACGAAGAATGGAAGGGTCAAGTTCCACTCGGAATCAAAAAATATCCGAAAGCGATAAAGGAAAAGACTTCATATTCAAAGAAAATCAAGTTCAGATAAATCCCGCAAAAAGTTCAGAACCACAGCGGGCAGAAGTACTCAGGCATCAGGCCTAAAACAGTTTAATGGTACAAAATCACTCGGCATTCTGAGGCAAATAAAGGTGGGGCATAATGTTTGTTCACTCAGCGGGAGGAGGACTTGCTGGCTTGACGAAGCTGTCAAGATCAATGATGTCTGCGATACGAGTGGCAGCGTCGATTAAGGTGTCCATGAAGGACCGGAAGCTGAGCTTCTTAGTGTTGGAAACCTTGAGAGCCGCCAGCTTGTCTTCTCTGACATCCTTGAAGTGGACTCGGACCAACTATAGAGCAACATCGGCGCCACAACGAGCAGACGACTTCTTACACTCTTGCACTCGACTAGGGATTTCATTCAGTCGAGTCATTAGAGACTCGAGATCTTTTTGGAATTCTGCTTGGAGCCAGAGTTCAGAGTTAATCCGTGACATTGCCACATTAAGACAAGCAAGATAATCCACAGCACTGTCGAGACGAGACTCCAACCACAACATGTTCATCACGACGTCGTCTTTGACAGGAGAGTTTATGGGGTCAAGACCTATCTCGATCCTCCCAGTCTCTGCTTTGAAGTTTTGACAAACTTCTGCACAGTCAGAAAAGAGGTGAGTCGACAGTTTAATAAGATGTGTCAGTCGAGATCGGCAAATCAGTTGGACAAGAGGAAATACCTTCAAGCTTCAAGACCAGCTTCTCAGCAAGTCATCCCGGAAAAGCCTCCAGTTCGCCCTTCTTTGCCGTGAGACTTCTAACCTCGTCAGTCAAGGTATCCTTGTCCTTCTTCAGCCACACAACCTCCTTGTTGGCTTCAGTAATGGCAGTCTTCAGCTTGGAGTTCTCCTCATCCAACTTGTTGAATGAGGCCAGCTTCTTATCAGCAAGTGTCGTTTTCTCTCGTGCCTCCTTTTGTGCTGCGGCAAGGTCTTGATCCTTCTTCTTGAGAGCCTGCTTCATTTTCTCTAAAGAAATAACATTCTTCAGACGAGCTTGGAGTTGACGGTTTTCACTATGCACATCTGTTCGAGTGGAGTCACTCGATTCAAGAGACTTAAAAAATTCATAAGGTGGATAGTCGACGAATTATTACCTCCCATGGTAGCTACTTCTCCTAGGCCTTCTGGAGATTTTTCTTGGCTAGCTCCAAGTCGAAGTTGAGGCTGATCTGCTTCTTCTCCAGTTTAGCAAATTGGGCTCCAAGATCACAAGATTTCTGCGGTCAGCAAATAAGATATGTCAGTCGACAGAAACAAAGGTCAATCATAGCAAAAATTGCTCTAAGACTACCACTAAATCAAACACTCAATAGTAGTCTCGGGGACTACAACCAGTGGGTGCACTTGGCGTTCCCCCACTGGCCGGTTTTCCACTCTGCATGGTCTGTCCAGACAGAGAAAGATTCTCAGACCCCAGCCGACTACCAGCAGTCGACCGTGGTCTTGGGGACTACACCCATTGGGTGCAGTCAGCGTGCCCCCACTGGTCTGGATTCCACTCGGATCGAGCTATTCAACTGAGTGAAAGAACAATGAAGTAACATTGGAAAAATACATCCGCCGCATCAAACACCCGACGGCGGTCTCAGGGACTACACCCAATGGGTGCACTCTGCGTTCAGAAAAACACTCGACTCAACCTGGTCGACTCAAGTGGAAGAACTATTCAACACTAAGTCAAAACACCCAGTGGGTGATTGGATGCAAAATGAAGACCCATGATAGATGCACATAAAGGTTCCAAAACGCTCATCCAGGGGCACCTTACAGACAATGAAGCAGCAGTTGCAACTACCACTAATCGAGAGACCAGTCGGAAACCAACAAACCTTGACATTGACATGCAGAGCGGAGCTGGCATTGTAGGCAACCTAACTGTCCTCGTGCACCACCTTCATCTACTCCATCATAAGGTTTGCTTGGAGAAGGGCTTCCCCGGCGACACTCGACGAGTGGTCTGGAGTGTGATATGCAGCAAAGAGCGATGACGGCAATACAGTCCGAGCGATCACAGGATCTGAATCATGGAGCTGAGCAAGTGAAGCGGAGACTTCAGGAGTCAACGCCGAGGGACATTCAGTCGACAATGGATTGGCAAAAGAAACATTGGCCCGAGTCGGATGTCCGGATCGCTGGACCATCGCCTTCGATGTTGATGTCGACTGAGGCTCCTTGCTTACGGACGTCCTCCTGCTCGAAGCCCTGCCCCTCCTTCCCGTAGTCTTCAGAGGCACTCTTCATAGTCGTCTGGAAGCTCTATGACGTCCTGTGGAGCCACAACAAAATGCAACCATAGGAACTCAATCGACCGATGATACGTCTCCGTCGTATCTATAATTTTTGATTGTTCCATGCCAATATTATTCACTTTCATATACTTTTTGGCAACTTTTTATATTATTTTTGGGACTAACTTATTGATCCAGTGCCCAGTGCTAGTTCCTGTCTGTTGCATGTTTTTTGTTTTGCAGAAACCCAATATCAAACGGAGTCCAAACGGGATAAAAACGGACGGAGATTTTTTTTGGAATATTTATGACTTTCGGAAAGTAAAATCAATGCGAAACGGTATCCGAGGTGGTCATGAGGTAGGGGGGCGCGCCCTACCCCCCAGGCGCGCCCCTGACCCTCGTGGTCCACCCGTAAGGAGGTTGATGCTCTTATTTTGGCGCAAGAAAGATAATTTTATGAGAAAGATCTGGGCGAAAGATTCACCCCAATCTGAGTTACGGATCTCCAAATATAAAGGAAACGGTGAAGGGGTAGAATCTGAGAACGCAGAAACAGAGAGATAGATCCAATCTCGGAGGGGCTCTCGCCCCTCCCAAGCCATGGGAGCCAAGGACCAGAGGGGAAACCCTTCTCCCATCTAGGGGGGAGGTCAAGGAAGAAGAAGAAGAAGGGGGGGGGGCTCTCCCCCTTGCTTCCGGTGGCGCCGGAATGCCGCCGGGGGCCATCATCATCACCGCGATCTTCACCAACAACTTCACCACCTTCATCACAAACTCTTCCCCAATCTATGCAGCGGTGTAACCTCTCTCTTACCTGCTGTAATCTCTACTTAAACATGGTGCTCAACACTATATATTATTTCCCAATGATGTATGGCTATCCTATGATATTTGAGTAGATCTGTTTTGTCCTAATGGGTATTTGCTAATCGTGATTGGTTTGAGTTGTATGTTTTATTATTGGTGCTGTCCTATGGTGCCCTCCGTGGCGCGCAAGCATGAGGAATTCCCACTGTAGGGTGTTGCAATATGTTCATGATTCGCTTATAGTGGGTTGGTGAGTGACTGAAACACAAGTCCGAGTAAGAGGGATTGTTGCGTATGGGATAAAGGGGACTTGATGCTTTAATGCTATGGTTGGGTTTTACCTTAATGAATCTTTAGTAGTTGTAGATGCTTGCTAGAGTTCCAATCATAAGTGCATATGATCCAAGTAGAGAAAGTATGTTATCTTATGCCTCTCCCTCAAATAGAATTGCAATAGTGATTACCGGTCTAGTTATCGATTGCCTTGGACAAATAACTTTCTCGTGACAACAAGCTCTTTACTTTTACTAATTTAGTTGTGTCTTTATCTAAACATCCCCTAGTCTTTATTTACGTGTTCTTTATTATCTTGCAAACCTATCCAATCAAACCTACAAAGTACTTCTAGTTTCATACTTGTTCTAGGTAAAGCGAACGTCAAGCGTGCGTAGAGTCGTATCAGTGGCCGATAGGACTTGACAGAGTATTTGTTCTACCTTTAGCTCCTCGTTGGGTTTTACACTCTTACTTATCGAAAGAGGCTACAACTATCCCGTATACTTGCGGGTTATCAAGACCTTTTTCTGGCGCCGTTGCCGGGGAGTCATAGCGTGGGGTGAATATTCTCGTGTGTGCTTGTTTGCTTTATCACTAAGTAATTTTTATTTGCTGTTCTAAGTTGTTCTCTATCATTAGTTATGGATATGGAACGCAAAATAGCAAAAAAATTAGCTGTACTTGCTACTCATGAGGATGGGGTAACTCCTAAAACCCTTGATTCTCATTATTGGAAAGATATTATATACTA
Source organism: Triticum aestivum (assembly GCF_018294505.1). NCBI lineage: Eukaryota > Viridiplantae > Streptophyta > Magnoliopsida > Poales > Poaceae > Triticum > Triticum aestivum. The sequence goes on along the minus strand of NC_057810.1, from coordinate 323,578,711 downwards.
CTTTGATAATCCTGAGAAAACCCCATTCAACTTTATAATGGGAGACACGTTGGATCAACGTGAATACTTTAGGGATTATCGCTCGACACAAAAAGGGAAACTATTATGGGATCAATTTATTATGTTGCGTTGGTATGCCTAGGCTCTATGCTTGAGATATGATATTACTTGTTGCTCTAGGATGGAGGATCCACACCTTCCCTTTTCATGCAAATTTAATGCTAATGAAACCTTAGCTTCTTATGCTAACGGTATATATGATTACTATGATGTGGAACAAATAGAAAAATTTGTTCCTTTTAAGGCTGCTTATGAAATTGAATCTTTGTTTGAAAAGTATGAAGCTTTAGATGATGATGTTTATAGGCCTGAAAATCTTGCTATACTTAGATATTGCTATGCAAATTATGAATACAATTACTATATTAATGCATTTATTGAGAAAGACTCCGCTGTCCAAGAAGAGACTAATATTTTGCAGGAAGCTATGGAAGAAGAAATTGATGAAACAGTGAGCTCATTGGATGAAAAAGATTATGAGGAGAGTGAAGAACAAAAGGAGGAAGAGCGGATTAGCTACCCGTGCCCACCTTCTAATGAGACTAGCTCTTCAACTCATACATTGTTTAATTCCCCTTCGTGCTTACCGAAGGATGATTGCTATGATGATTGCTATGATCCTTTGAATTTGTTTGAAATATCCCTTTTTGATGATGCTTTCTATGCTTGTGGCCAAGATGCCAATATGAATTATGCTTATGGAGATGAACTTGCTATAGTTCCTTATGTTAAACATGAAATTGTTGCTATTGCACCCACGCATGATAGTCCTATTATCCTTTTGAATTCTCCAAACTACACTATATCGGAGAAGTTTGTGCTTATTAAGGGTTATATTGATGGGTTTCCTTTTACCATTGCACATGATAATTTTGATAGATATAATATGCATGTGCTTGCTGCTACTACTTGCAATTATTATGAGAGAGGAACTATATCTCCACCTCTCTATGTTTCCAATACGATAGAATTGCAAGAAACTTCTTATACTATGCATTGGCCTTTACTATCTGTGCATGAATTGTTCTTTTATGACATCCTGATGCATAGGAAGAGAGTTAGACTTCGTCATTACATGATTTATGTTACTTTGTGCTCACTACTAAATTACAAATCATTTTTAATTAAAATTGGCTTTGATATACCTTGGGATCCGGGTGGATTCATTACTTGAGCACTATATGCCTAGCTTAATGGCTTTAAAGAAAGCGCTGCCAGGGAGACAATCCAGAAGTTTTAGAGAGTCATTTATTTCTGTTGAGTGCTTTCATATAGTTTAAAAACACAAAAATAAAGAGGGGAACCCAAAACTTTTCAAAAAGAGAAGTGAAAGTGAGAGAGACGAGCATTGTGAAAGTGGGGGACGTTCTTGAACTTTGTTCATGCCCATGGGAACTTTGTGAATCTTAATTACAGAAACTTTTCAATAAAAATAATTATCCCCTTGTACAATTCCATTGTATTATAAAAATAATGTGCAGGTTTGCCTTTAGGATGTTTACAATGCTTGTTGGTTTGTACGGTGGAGGACAGAAACTTTGGCTGTAGTGCGAGATTTTACATTTTTAACTGGAACGTCAATTGGTTCTGATTCCTTTTGCACTGTATTTCCATACAACTTGTTTATTTTTCCTAATTTTCGTAGAATTTTTGCGGTACAAGAACTATGGTGAATGTTCAGATTTCTACAGACTGTTCTGTTTTTGACAGATTCTGTTTTGATGCATAGTTTGCTTGTTTAGATGAATCTATCAATTTATATTAGTGGATTAAGCCATGAAAAAGTTATATTACAGTAGACACAATGCAAAAAAATAATATGAATTGGTTTGCTACCGTACTTAGAGTGGTGATTTGGTTTATTATAGTAACGGATCTTACTAAGTTTTCTGTTGAAGTTTTGTGTGGATGTAGTGTCTAATCGAGGATGTTTCGATATGAGAAGAAGGAAGAGAGGCAAGAGCTCAAGCTTGGGGATGCCCGAGGCAGCCCAAGTAAATATTGAAGGAGACTCAAGCGTCTAAGCTTGGGGATGCCCCGGAAGGCATCCCCTCTTTCTCCAACAAGTATCAGTATGTTTTCGAATTCGTTTCGTTCATGCATTATGTGCAAGTCTTGGAGCGTCTTTTGCATTTAGTTTTCACTTTTCTTTTATGCAGCATGCTGGTATGAGATATTCCTTGGTTGATTTATATAATGCTCATTGCACTTCACTTAAATCTTTTGAGTATGGCTTTATAGAATGCTTCATGTGCTTCACTTATATCATTTGAAGTTGGATAGCCTGTTTCTCTTTACATAGAAAACCGCCATTTGTAGAATGCTCTTTTGCTTCACTTATATTTGTTAGAGCATGGGCATATCTTTTGTAGAAAGAATTAAACTCTCTTGATTCACTTATATCTATTTAGAGAGATGACAGGAATTGGTCATTCACATGGTTAGTCATAAAATCCTACATAAACTTGTAGATCGCTGAATATGATATGTTTGATTCCTTGCAATAGTTTTGTGATATAAAGGCGGTGATACTAGAGTCATGCTAGTGGGTGGTTGTGGATTGTAGAGACACTTGTGTTGAGGTTTGTGATTCCCGTAGCATGCACGTATGGTGAACTGCTTTGTGATGAAGTTGGAGCACAATTTTATTTATTGATTGTCGTCCTTATGAGTGGCGGTCGGGGACGAGCGATGGTCTTTTCCTACCAATCAATCCCCCTAGGAGCATGCGCATAGTACTTTGTTTTCAATGGCTTGTAGATTTTTGCAATAAGTATATGAGTTCTTTATGACTAATGCTGAGTCCATGGATTATACGCACTCTCACCCTTCCACCATTGCTAGCCTCTCTAGTACCGCGCAACTCTCGCCGGTGCATTACACCCACCATATGCCTTCCTCAAAACAGCCACCATACCTACCTATCATGGCATTTCCATAGCCATTCCGAGATATATTGCCATGCAACTTCCATCATCATCATATACATGACTTGAGCATTCATTGTCATATTGCTTTGCATGATCATAAGATAGCTAGCATGATGTTTTCATGGCTTGCCCGTTTTTTGATGTCATTGCTACGCTAGATCATAGCACATCCCGGTACACCGCCGGAGGCATTCATATAGAGTCATATCTTTGTTCTAGATATTGAGTTGTAAGTAAATAAAAGTGTGATGATCATCATTATTAGAGCATTGCCCCAGTGAGGAAGGATGATGGAGACTATAATTCCCCCACAAGTCGGGATGAGACTCCGGACTTTATGAAAAATAAAACAGGCCAAAGAAGTCCAAATAAAAAAAGAGAGGCCAAAGAATCCCACCAAAAAAAGAGAAAATAAAAAAAATGAGAGAAAAAGAGAGAAGGGGCAATGCTACTATCCTTTTACCACACTTGTGCTATAGAGTAGCACCATGTTCTTCATATACTAGTGGGAATTTTCATTATAGAACTTGGCTTGTATATTCTGATGATGGGCTTCCTCAAATGCCCGAGGTCTTCATGAGCAAGCAAGTTGGATGCACACCCACTTAGTTTTCAGTTTGAGCTTTCATACACTTATAGCTCTAGTGCATCCGTTGCATGGCAATCCCTACTCACTCACATTGATATCTATTGATGGGCATCTCCATAGCCCGTTGATACGCCTAGTTGATGTGAGACTTTCTCCCTTTTTGTCTTCTCCACATAACCTCCACCATCATATTCTATTCCACCTATAGTGCTATATCCATGGCTCACGCTCATGTATTGTGTGAAAGTTGAAAAAGTTTGAGATTATTAAAGTATGAAACAATTGCTTGGCTTGTCATCGGGGTTGTGCATGATTAAATACTTTGTGTGATGAAGATAGAGCAACAACCAGACTATATGATTTTGTAGGGATAACTTTCTTTGGCTATGTTGTTTTGAAAAGACATGATTGCTTTATTGGTATGCTTGAAGTATTATTGCTTTTATGTCAAATGATAGACTATTGCTTTGAATCACTCGTGCCTTAATATTCATGCCATGATTAGACATATGATCAAGATTATGCTAGGTAGCATTCCACATCAAAAATTATTCTTTTTTATCATTTACCTACTCGAGGACGAGCAGGAATTAAGCTTGGGGATGCTGATACGTCTCCGTCGTATCTATAATTTTTGATTGTTCCATGCCAATATTATTCACTTTCATATACTTTTTGGCAACTTTTTATATTATTTTTGGGACTAACTTATTGATCCAGTGCCCAGTGCCAGTTCCTGTCTATTGCATGTTTTTTGTTTCGCAGAAACCCAATATCAAACGGAGTCCAAACGGGATAAAAACGGACGGAGATTTTTTTGGAATATTTATGATTTTCGGGAAGTAAAATCGACGCGAAAAGGTATCCGAGGTGGTCACGAGGTAGGGGGGCGCGCCCTACGCCCCCAGGCGCGCCCCTGACCCTTGTTGTCCACCCATAAGGCGGTTGATGCTCTTCTTTTGGCGCAGGAAAGATTATTTTATGAGAAAGATCTGGGCGAAAGATTCACCCCAATCGGAGTTACGGATCTCCAGATATAAAGGAAACGGTGAAGGGGTAGAATCTGAGAATGCAGAAATAGAGAGATAGATCCAATCTCGGAGGGGCTCTCGCCCCTCCCAAGCCATGGGAGCCAAGGACCAGAGGGGAAACCCTTATCCCATCTGGGGAGGAGGTCAAGGAAGAAGAAGAAGAAGGGGGGCCCTCTCCCCCTTGCTTCCAGTGGCGCCGGAACACCGCCGGGGGCCATCATCATCACCGCGATCTTCACCAACAACTTCACCGCCTTCATCACCAACTTTCCCCCATCTGTGCAGCGGTGTAACCTCTCTCTTACCCATTGTAATCTCTACTTAAACATGGTGCTCAACGCTATATATTATTTCCCAATGATGTATGGCTATCCTATAATGTTTCAGTAGATCTGTTTTGTCCTAATGGCTATTTGATGATCGTGATTGGTTTGAGTTGTATGTTTTATTATTGGTGCTGTCCTATGGTGCCCTCTGTGTCGTGCAAGCATGAGGGATTCCCGCTGTAGGGTGTTGCAATACGTTCATTATTCACTTATAGTGGGTTGGTGAGTGACTGAAACACAAACCCGAGTAAGAGGGATTGTTGCGTATGGGATAAAGGGGACTTGATGCTTTAATGCCATGGTTGGGTTTTACCTTAATGAATCTTTAGTAGTTGCAGATGCTTGCTAGAGTTCCAATCATAAGTGAATATGATCCAAGTAGAGAAAGTATGTTAGCTTATGCCTCTCCCTCAAATAGAATTGCAATAGTGATTACCGGTCTAGTTATCGATTGCCTTGGACAAATAACTTTCTCGTGACAACAAGCTCTTTCCTTTTACTAATTTAGTTGTGTATTTATCTAAACAACCCCTAGTCTTTATTTACGTGTTCTTTATTATCTTGCAAACCTATCCTATCACACCTACAAAGTACTTCTAGTTTCATACTTGTTCTAGGTAAAGCAAACGTCAAGCATGCCTAGAGTCGTATCAGTGGCCGATAGGACTTGAGAGAGTATTTGTTCTACCTTTAGCTCCTCGTCGGGTTCGACACTCTTACTTATCGAAAGAGGCTACAACTATCCCATATACTTGCGGGTTATCAACTAACAACCCAATCGACTGAACAAGTTCAAGATTGCAAGATTATACCAGCTTTGGAAGTTGTCGCATCATCAGTCTCTTCATCGTCTTAGGCTTTGTCGATATCCATGGAGGTCCCAGAAGTTGCAACACTGAAAAGTTCGTAATCCACTCGGTCAGAGCAGAAGTATGAGTCACTAGGAAAACACAGAAAGATAGAACACTCACACAGAAGCAACAGGAACGTCCATCTTGATCTTGGGCAAGGCCTTCCGAGACTTTGAAGGGGCAACCTTGGGCTTCTTGGCGACCTTCTCCGACGGCTCTGGAGTCGAAGTCCGAGTGCGCTTATGCACTTGCATGCTCGGAGCCACAACTTTGTTATGCCCGCCCGCTGGATCATGGATTTGCTTGGATCGGCGCTCTGTGCGTGGTGGTGAGTCGACCTCCTCTTCTTCATTGTCCGACTCATCACTCTCTTCCTCATCATCATCATCAGGGGATTGCCAGTCGCCGGTCTCTTCTGCGCTATTCGCTCCCTCCTGGACTTGCTCCTCGGCTTGTTCCTCGTTCGGCATTGAATATATCTCAGTGTAAACCTGCAAGGCAAGAAGTCAATCAAACATCAGTTGGATTTCGAGACATTCGCAAAACATAATGAAGCACACTCAGTAGCAAAGATCAGACCTTGTCCCGCTGGTTCTCGGCGTCAAATGGGTCGACTCTCCTAGCCCCCCTAGGGTTATCTTTGTTCCCGGTAATGCTCTTCAGCCACAGGGCCACCGTATCATCCAGAACCTCCTCTGGGTGGACCCAAGTGGTGTCATTGGAGCTCGGGTACACCCACATCGAGTGGTCACGGGCTTGGAGCGGCTGGATGCATCGACTGAGATACATCTCCAGTAAATCCATAGCAGTTACACCCTAACGGACCAACTGGACTACACTCTTGACCAACATGTCCGTCTCTACTTTCTCTGCTGCGGTCATAGTCAGTGAAGAAGGTTGCTAGGCTCGGCCTAGGGAAAAAGGAGGATGACCAGTTGACTGACCGGGGGTCGCAATATCCTGGCAGTAGAACCAGGTCGACTACAAGCCCCTGACCGACTCGGGAAGTGTCATCCTAGGAAAAGGGCTCCTCCTCCTCATCTGGATCCCTAAACCCCCGCACATCTGGATCACGTGCATCCTCTCGTCACTCGGATTTTCCTTCTTCACGGTCTGGGAGCGGACTGTGAAAATGTGTTTGAAGAGACCCCAGTGCGGTCGACAACCCAAGAAGTCTTCACATATAGACACGAACGCAGCAAGTTATGTGATGGTATTGGGAGAGAAGTGGTGAAGCTGAGCACTGAAAAAGTTCAGAAAACCCTGGAAGAAAGGACGCGGAGGAAGGTAGAAGCCACGGTCGACATGGGTAGCAAGAAGGACACACTCACCCGACCGCGGCTGAGGTTCTATCTCACCCTCGGTAGCCTCGTAGCCCCAGCAGCGATCAAACCAGTGGCGGCCAGATCTTCCAGATCCTCTGGCTAGAGCGTAGATCGGATCCAGTCTCCCTGAATCCAACTCGGCGGCAGCCCGGACCTTGACGATGACCCCCGATTCATCTTCTTGCCCTTCACCATAGCCGTCGCCTTTTTTGCACGCTCCAATGCCGCCGTCTTGTCCTTCACCATGGTGGCGGGCTGCGCACTAGCGGGGCGGTGGCATCAAGGGCGAAAGAGGATGCGATGGAGAGGCAGAGGAAGAAGAAGGGGAATGGGAGTGCACAGTGCAGACGCCTCGACCACAACGCCTTTTAAGGGCCTACTTCCGAGTGGCTGACGCGTGGGCCCGAGCGATCCTGTCAAATCCTGCAACAGTCGCACACTAAATACGTGGCAAAAAAGGTGCCGTGGAAATCGAGGCGCCCCTATCTATCCGTCCCGTTTACTATGGTGCGCTCCGCTTCACGCGCTTCCCCAGATTTCCGAATCCCGTGAGATCCGGGATCCGCAATAACCAATCGCGCCAAAGATTTCGTGTCATAGCAACACTCGGAGAGTGCCAGCGTAAGTTCACTCGACAACCTCTGAATCAATCAAGGCGACTGAAATGAAGCCGAAGTTTCAGCATGGACCTCAAATCCAGTATGAATACTTGTGCAACACAAGAGTCAAGGCAGGACCAACTTCAACCTTCTTTCCACTCGGACCTCAATCTATTCGGGGGCTAATGACGATGCAATAGACCTAGGGTAGGGTCATAGGCCTGACCTATATGCCCAACCCAAGGTCACTGCCCTAAAAGCAAAGACATTCAAAGCATAACATGAAGTATCAACTGAAGCCATCGAGTGCAATCCACTCGACCAGTCACCTCACTCGGATACCCCCAATTTCACTCGACCAAGACGAAGCCATTCGACCATACAGGAAACCACTCAGAGTACAGAAGACCTAGAGTCACTCAGGATGGTAGCGGTCAGGCATTCACTCCGTAGTCTTAAAGGTCATTAATAACACTTTATAGCTGGCATTACCAGTAACACCCTATCTTAATGTACATTGAACCCCTGTAATGGAGGATGGCTGGGGTCCTGGCGCACTCTATATAAGCAACCCCCCTCCTCTAGGACAAGAGTTTGCACCCCTTGTAACACACACCCATATTCCGGTCGACTGCCTCAGGGCACCGAGACGTAGGGCTTTTACCTCCTCCGAGAGGGGCCTGAACTCGTAAACTCATGTGTACAACCTTGGCATAGCTAGGGCATCGCCTCCTCATATGTACCCCCTATTCTTACAATCAGACTTAGTACCACGACATGCACTGCTAGGTGTCATGCTGAGAATGCACCCCGACAAGCATGCACTACTGCAAGATGCTGCTAACGCGACACTACGGTCAGAGACCCTTTGACGAAACTGTGTGCGATGCATTAATCGCAAATGGTGATGTAAAATAACCATAAAAAAAGATGCAAAACGTTTGTGATGAAGGATACATCAAACACGGTCCAGATTTTAGTTGCGTGTGCGATGAGGGGCATACGATTTAGTTGAATGAACTGTTTGCGATGAGGCAAAACAAAAGAAACAGGCAGCTAGATGAAGGTGTGTGAGATATATAGAATATAGTTCACTCGAATGAACTGTTTGTGATTAGGCAACACAAAAGAAATGGCCAGCCAGATCAAGGTGTGTGCGATATACGGCATACAATTCACTTGGATGAACTATTTGCTTTGAGCCAAGAGAACAGAAACGGTTCAATTTAACAGGATGTGTGTGATACGCGGCAAACAGGTCTGTAATCAGAAATGTATGCGAAGACCGATAATAATACACACGATTGCTTCTAATAAGCCATGTGTGTTGTGGGCAAACGCTTGGTGGTATACAATTGTCAGCAATTGATGAAATCATCACCGACGAGTTCCCCAGTATGGTCCATGTGCGATGTCATTGCACACAGAACAACAACATATGTACTTATAACTTATAAGGACTTGATTCCATAAACAAATTGAACATCCAATTACATATGTGGCTAGTACACACATGACCTTTGCACACACCTAAGTATGTTCCAAAATTCCTATAAAACTCAAATAATGTATAAAAAGGAAAAATGAACCGTGAATAATTTCATATTACTATAGTTGCATGTTGCCTCTATAAAATAAATCACGGCAGGAAGAGACAGTGTATGTCGTTTCGCACACATAGGTGACAAGGTCCCTCTAGGAACCATGAGCCTTTTTTAGAGAAGCTCCGGTTTGTAAGAAGTTTGTATCAAAACTTGTCCCAAATTGGACTAATTTTTTACCATAGCATGTTGGTGCTATGTCATAACACCATGCCAAGTTTCATGATTTTGAGGCAAGTTTTGGATTTACAGTAATTTCAAAACCAGGTTTCTCATTGTCTACTGTAGAGTCGGCACCAGCCTAGATAGGCTTTTTCCTCGTGGGTCCCAAATGAAAAATCCAAATCTATCACTACCATGCAGCTTTTATTATTAAGAATTAAACCCATTTGGTGTGCTAGCTGAAAATAAGTTTGTGGGTGTTGGTGAGGCCTAAGAACTTGCGGTTCTATAATGAACAAAGATCTCAAGGATCCCGCGAGAGTGAGGTTATTTCCCTATGTTGTGAATGCTTATAATATTTATGTCTTAATTAAAGAAATGGCAAGCCAGTGGCCCAGTATGAAAGAAAATATAGGTAAAAGCCGAGTAGAAAAGGGCAATAAATATCTAAGTCCAGCTTACAAACAGTACAAAAGCACGATGATTAATTGCTCATCTGGTTTAGAAAAATCAAAATTGAATAGGACAATGACATCTAACTCAACCAAAGTTTTTGGCAGCCACAATCAAATGAATCGGTCTGATCTATAAAATCAAGAGCCCGGGTCAGAAATCCTATTGGTACATGATGACAATGTGTTGTAAATAGAAGCTGAGCATGATCAGAAGCCCTTAGGTCCACCTGAAACGTCTTTTTATGTTGTACAACACTTGCAGCTGTAAGAAATTTCTTGTCGAAAAACTTAATCCTCACGGACAATAGTGCACTCGCATTCAACATGAAGAATGTGACAAAGCTAGTGTTTGCATTGTTGGATGCATATCCTTCCAGCGTTATTGTCTTCAAACGAATGTCATGAGATCTGAGAAAAACCCGGTGCTTCTTAAACCATCGATTGGCTATACTTTTTTCTGCATGTCTTAGTGCCTAAATAGAGATGAAGATTGAAAACACTTAATGTCTAAAAAGATTATGTTGAAAGAGTGATAGCTGAATGATTAATTATAGTATGCTATGAATGGGCTTTCAATGTGCGTGAAATCATCACCTTTATATACAAATTCTCCAGACATGGAAAGCATTGTAGCAACCCAATAATTGTGTTCAGATCAAAACACAACATACTGATATGTAAGGTCTTGATAGAATCCACCACCACTGATAGGATGAAGAAGCTCTTCATTGAGCATAGAAAATAATATTAGTACAAAAAGTGTACTCCAAGATGATACTTATGCGCACAAATGAAAAAATCAATTACAAAAGTTTATGTGAATAATATAAAGTACCTCAATAGGTGTGGAACCAAACACCATCTTGAACCATCTAAAAGGATCACGAATTGCACCCCAGGTCCAGTTTAGGCGCAGAGACTACAATTATTTGTGAAGGTACTATAACACAATCAAGGAGCAAACTTTGAAGTGAAGGGGCATCTTCGATGATGAGATCATGTCCAGAAAAACAAATTCCCATGCTTACAAGGTGGGACAACTTTATTTTTAGACAACGGATACGAATTTCCATTCCAAAAACAAGCAGCAAGCGCTCCAGGGCAGGGCAGCCTGAGTGGAGGATGCTATGCAGTGCGGCCTCTGACAGATCAACCACCACAAGCGCAAGTTTTTTTAGCAATGGGAGTCAAAGAATTTGTACCAGATTGTCTGCTAGATGGCACCGGGCGAAGGTGACGGTATGGAGAGAGGAGGCCATGAGATGGACATCGGTGGTGAGGGCACAGATACATCGGTTTGTGTTATGTTACATACATAGTCATGGTAGAAATCAAGCTGCTAGAGTTTATCGAATTGACAGGATGTCAGCCAGGCGGCAACCGTGACGGGTATGTCCAGCAGGTAGCATGCCGGGATGCATATGCGTTGAACGGAGCCCTGATGGGAGGAGATGATGGCTCCGGGGAGTTCAGGATCATCATCGACAGATAGCTGAGGACAGTCGAGATTAAGAGGCGCGGCGCGCCACAGAGTGGGCGACCGAGATGCGAGGACTTGTGTCCAGTAGCCATCCTTAATGGGGAGAAGGGAGATGATTGTCACATCCCTAGCTGCTGGTAGTGCTCTAGGCTAGCTCATGTGTGCATCATGTCTATATTTTTTGAAACTTGAATTGAGGAATATTGGAAGCCTCAAAACCCTAAATAAAAGAGGGGCAAAAACCCTAGAAATCTCATTCATTGCTCCAAAGTGCTCCTCTTAAATGTTTGATAATTTTTGGTAAGGGTTCTGGTCCCAACCAAAATATTGAACATTTTTAAGGATTTATTTTTGGGACTTTGAATTTAAATCACTAGCTATTTGAATTTGAATTATATTCATATAATTAGAATATAATTTAAATACCCCTGAAATATTTTATAAGCTTTTGGAAAAGTCCATCTAGCAATATAAAATATTCAGAGGAGTTTTTGGCATTGTTTGAATTATTTTAAAATTCAAAACAGTGGCAAAATAATTTAAATAAAACAAAAACAGAAGAAAAATATAAAACAGAATAGAAACAGAAAGAGAGAGAGAGAGTAAGCTACCTGGCGCCTACCAAGCCCACCTGGGCCTCACCTGACCGGCCCAGCTAGCAGCCCGGCCACCTGGCCAGCCCACCTCCCCCCCTTGTCCTCTTCTTCCTCTGCCAGTAGGCAGAGGCGAGGCGTGGCGCGCGCCCGAAGAGCTCCGGCCACCTCCTGCTTCGCCGTGCCAGCCTCCCCGACTCCCTCGCGACGCCACGGAGACGCCTCGACCCCCTGCACCTCCCCTCTCTTCCCCTGGACCCCGTTCCCTCCTCTGTTTTCCTCCCTGCACGCGCCCGAGCGGAGCTCGTCGTCGCCGATGCCGTTCGCCGTAGCCACCGTGTTCCTCGCTGCCACCCGAAGTACCCAGGAGATCCGCCTCGACCACCTCTTCCTCCTCGCCGAGAAGCGCACCGCGGGAGCCCCTGCAACGTCGCCACCGCCGTCTTCTTCAACCTCGGGACCGCCGGCCATCTTCGTCAAATTCGTCAGCTCCGGTGCCTCCCCGAGCTCCCCGAGGCCACCGTCGCAACCCCTGTGAGCTACTCTTCCATTCCCCCTCTTCCTCGCGCTCGTTCCCGTACCCTAGCCGCCTTTTCACCGGAGCCGATTGCTCCTCGCCGCCGGCCATGGCGTGGCCGTGGCCACAGCCACCGCAGCTCGCTCCTGAGCCCACCCGCGTGCTCACCGCAACCTCAGGAACCCAAAGCACTTAACCATTCGTCCTCCCGTGCACTGCAGCGCCGATCCCGCGAAACCCCGAGCTCCGGCCGCTGCCTCGGGCTCCATTCCGGCGAACCCCAGCCACCCCCGCACCTCCCGTTGGTCCCCCTAGATGCGCACGGGCGCGGGCTACCTCCTGGTGCCCTTGGCGCGTCGATCCGATGCCCCTAGCGCAAGTCCGGCGTTCCCCCGCCGTGCGGAATGGTCGCCGCCGGCGAAACTCCGGCGACTACCGATGTGGCACGCCTAATTAGCACTAATGACCCTGTTAAACTAACCCCGTGGCACTGACAGTGGGCCCCGTAGCGGGTCAAAGCCCGGGTCAACGCGGGATTAGCCCCTGTGTCACTGACGTGTGGACCCCACACGTCAGGTTTGACCTGGACCGCCCGTTGACCTGCTGAGGTCAGCATGAGGTCATGCTGACGCCATAATTCATTTTCTGGAATTATTTTAATTCTAAATATTCAGGAAATTCCAGAAAATGCCTAAAACTTCTAAAATTCATAGAAATTCAACCGTAACTCCAAATTAAATAAATTATATATGAAAAATTATCAGAAAAATTCAAGGAATCCATCTGTACCATTTTCATGCATGTCAGAACAACTTATAGCTGCTGTTTAGCACAAATCATTTAAATGGCATTTAATTAATCACATATGGAGTTTGAATTTGAATTTTATATTCAAACCAACTTCATTTAATCTGTTGCTAGTTGCATTAGCCCAAAACACATTCTTTTTGCCATGTCATGATCATGCATCATATTGTGCATTGCATTGATTGTGTTCCCTTCTGTGTTGCCGGTATTTGTCCCCCCTCGATAGATGTGATACCGATGATGTGATCGTTGACACTGATGAAGACTCAATGTTATCTTCAGAAGTGCCAGGCAAGCAAAACCCCCTTGTTCATTCCGATACAATCCCACTCTCTCGCTCCTGCTCTCTTTTACTGCATTAGGACAACAACGATTCAACTATTACTTGCTGCGGTAGCTGAACCCCTTTATCCTTTGCATGACCTGTCATTGCCACAGTAAATAGATGAAACCCACTAGCATGAGTAGGAGTTGTTTGAGCCCTGATGTGCCTACTCATTTATGTTTGTTGTCATGCCTGCTACTGCTTAGAGTTGAGTCAGGTCTGATTCATCGGGGATGAATCAGAGGCGTGTGAACATGTCCTACTGTGTGTGAGCTAAGTGTGTGAACACGATTTGGTAAAGGTAGCGGTGAGAGGCCATGTAGGAGTACATGGTGGGTTGTCTCATTGTAGCCGTCCTCAGGAACTGAGTTCTGTGTTTGTGATCCATGATTCAGCTACTACCACGCATTGGGCCCGAAACCAATGGACCCTCTCGGCTTCTTAATCACCCTTGTCCTCTGTCCAGGAGTTGCAAGTAGTTTCTGGTGTTTGTAGTATGCTGGAGGCCGTGCGCAGCGCTGACCATAGGGGTGGGCTGTGATGCGGTAGGCACATGGCCGGGTAAACCGGGCGCCCGTTTGGTGTCACGGAACCCTGTACACATCGTTTGGGGCTGTGAGCGAAACTCCGGCCGGATCTCCTCATGGATGGAACCCGAATAGGCGATAAACCTGGACTAGAGACTTGAGTGTTTAGGTAGGCCGTGGCCGACACCCACGTTGGGCTTCCGCTTGAAGGTTGCCGAGTACATGTCGTGTAAACGGCGGTAAGTGGTGAGAGCGTGTGTGAAGAAGTACACCCCTGCAGGGTTAACATCATCTATTCGAATAGCCGTGTCCGCGGAGAAGGACTTCTGGGTTGCTTATATCAGTTCATAGACAAGTGAAAGTGGATACTCTAAAATACGCAAGATAAGCGTGAGTGCTATGGATGGCATTCTCGTAGGGAGACGGGAGTGGATCCATAGTGGTGTATTGATATGGTGAATATGTGGACTCGTGTGCGCCACCTCAAAGAGTCGCTTGCAGTCGTAGTTTAGGATAGCCACCGAGTCAAAGCTGGCTTGCTGCAGTTAAACCCCACCATCCCCTTTGTTGATAATGATGCATATGTAGATAGTTCTGATGTAAGTCTTGCTGGGTACATTTGTACTCACGTTTGCCTATTTTATGTTTTTGCAGAGAGACTTCGGTCTCGCTAGTAGTTCCGCATGGACTTCGACGTTTAGCTTGTTACCTCAGCTACGATCTTGTGCCCTCGGCAGGATCTGGTAGATAGTCAGGCTTCTCATCCTTTTTCATTTATAGATGTCTGTACTCAGACATGATAGCTTCCGCTTGTGCTTTGACTTGTATGCTCTGATTGTTGGGTCATGAGACCCATGTTTGTAATATCTCGCTCCTCGGAGCCTATTGAATAAACTACTTGAGTCGTAGAGTCATTTTGTGATGCCATGTTGTATTGCACATATCGAGCATATTGTGTGTATGTTATTGAAATGCTTGGTATGTGTGGGATCTGACTATCTAGTTGTTTATCTTTAGTAGCCTCTCTTACCGGGAAATGTCTCCTAGTGTTACCGCTGAGCCATGGTAGCTTGCTACTGCTCTGGAACACTTAGGCTGGCCGGCATGTGTCCTTCTTCGTTCCTGTGTCTGTCCCTTCGGGGAAATGTCACGCTTTGAGTACCGGAGTCCTGTTAGCCCGCTACAGCCCGGTTTACCGGAGTCCTGCTAGCCCAGTGCTACAGCCCGGACCCACTTGCTGATGACCGACACGTTCGAAGCTGGGTCATGAATGCCTGTCCCTGTAAGTCTGTGCCACTTTGGGTTCACGACTAGTCATGTCAGCCTGGGCTCCTTATCATATGGATGCTAGCGACACTATCATATACGTGAGCCAAAAGGCGCAAACGGTCCCGGGCAAAGGTAAGGCGACACCCGTGGGGATACCGTGCGTGAGGCCGCAAAGTGATATGAGGTGTTACCGGCTAGATCGATGTGACATCGAGTCGGGGTCCTGACAGCGTTGGTATCAGAGCTTGACTGCCTGTAGGATTACCAAGCCAAATCGGTCGATGTTGAGTCTAGAAATTCTTTAGTTATATAAGGGAATTGATTGTGGGATGGAACGTAAGACTCTTTTTACTCCTTATACCTTATGCCCTTCTGATCTGAGTCATCATCTTATCTTCTACGGGGATTAAGAAACTAGGCTATCTCTTCTTTCTATCAGGATCATGTGTTACTAATCTGCAGACTTGTAGGATTGATGGTTCTAAGCTTGAGTTCAGTTTCTACTTCTGTATGTTAACTGTTGATCTCGAGACCTTGATATTGTGCTTCTGAGTGGTTATGCCACCATTTTTGTGAATGTCTCAAATCTTTTCTGAGCATTTACAGCCGTTATGCTGTCCGAGTCATTCCAGGTTTCTAAATAGTCTGATGCATTTGCAAAATCCTTTCCCTCTGGTTTCGATGTTCCTTTATGCCAGCTCAATCACACTAATTGTTGAGTTGAGGTATTCTATTGCCTTGACATTATGTTGGAGTTACTACTATGACCCTAGGTGTCTTAGGGGATCATCTAGTAATTTAGCCATGATTTGTGTTCCCAGTGTGATGATTCTGGCCATCATTTTTGAAAGCATCCCGTGATGCTACTTAGTAGTAGGTATTCTATTCCTGGGTTCTTAAACCCGATATTCACCCTACTTACATCATGATGATAGTGTTGCTAGTTCCTTTAGGATATTAGTAACCTTTGCGATAGTCCTCGAGGTTCGTGGTACATCCTTCTTCCAATTACCATGAACCATTCTTGGCAGAAGTTCTTCTGAACCAAAAGATGACACCAAGAGTGCTGTCGATGAGTTCTCCATGCTATATTGTGACTCTGCCAGTTCTACTTTTCTGCATGGGTTATCCTGAAGAAATATGTTGAACTTGGTTCGACATACTACTTTATGCATCCACAACTCAGAAATATTATATGTTCTTTTGAGTTGTCTCTCTTTAGTTGCATTCTGACCCTCGTCTATCAATTGATAGTCAAGAGTATGCGTGCGTTCGTCTATCGATGCCTATTACTCTTGTGGTCCGTCAAGCCATTCTATCGCGGAATGACTAGGAGAAACAAACTCCAGTACCTCTTCCATATCTAGGATGGGGTCAAAGTAGTTGTATTCCGCAGATCAAATGCCAATCCAGCTTTTGGTTCTGTTCTACCTTGGAGTATTAACCCCTTTATGTCAGAATTGTCACGAGAACTACACCAACTCTCATGAATTTTGACGTAGTAATACTTCTCACCATCATTAGTCATTCCTCGGCCATCGTGTTGATGCAACCGGAATACCGACAAATGAATTGTGATGTGTGAAATCAATACTCACAGCAACCTCGTTGCTTGGTAGTTAAAGGATAATAATTTCAATCTTAGCATGTTGGTTTTTGAATCATCCCTCTAAGATTGATCGTGCTACCTAGTCCTTATTTCCTGGTGCACTCTTTGATTGATGAGTTAGGATTTTGTCAAGTCCTCGCTCATTTGATCATATCATCTTGCCCTGAAAAGCAAGATTGTTCTTGAGCTTAGTAACATATCGGTGGTTCGTGATTTCGAAGATCTTCTCGGAAGTATTACCAGGTTGTCACCTGACCGCTATGTTGAGCCCGTGATCAAGTTGGTTTCTTGTGAACCACCTTTCTCCAAGAATCTGTGTTGGTTATCCCGGAGCTAGTTGGTTAAGCTAGACAACAACTTGGAGAGTTGGAAGATAAAAGCTTGCCTGACTTAGTTCGTTCCAAAGGGATATTCTTGTGTAGTGTGTGTTGAAGAAAGATGATATCTTCATCGATTGGTCCCTGTGATCAGTTGCTGGACCTATTGTCTTATCAATCCTTTGATTTGAGTGTGGGCTATCGTCAAATCAAGTCAGAACCAACGATGTTCGTAATGTTGTCTTCCTCGTGGTTGATCCCTCGAGCATACACCATTATATCTTTTGGGTCTGACCAATGCTATCACCGTGTTCACACGATGGTGGAAGTTCAGTGATATGGAAATTCCGATGAGTTGTTGTTGAGCCCATTGACAACATCCTTATCTCCTCCATGATGTTGTTGAACATTAAGTTAGTGTTGGAAACTTTTGAAAGCATTTTCTTCATGCTAGCTCATGA
Source organism: Triticum aestivum (assembly GCF_018294505.1). Taxonomy (NCBI): domain Eukaryota; kingdom Viridiplantae; phylum Streptophyta; class Magnoliopsida; order Poales; family Poaceae; genus Triticum; species Triticum aestivum. The sequence continues at coordinate 323,560,877 of NC_057810.1, read as the reverse complement.
AGTACTTGTTTGATGAAAGGAGTGACTTCCTTTGATTCACGTGCATTTTGATGTAAGTTGCCGTCGTGAATTCGAGAAAGTTTGTTTTTGCTCCTTTGGAATCATCCCAAGTCGGTCATGCACGTGCGAAGAATTCTGTGGTCTGTTAGACTGATCATCTTCATTCCATACGTATATCCTAGCACACCAAGCCACTAATTGATTTGTTCAAGGAGAAGAAGTTCCTTCTTAAGAGTATACCTTATGCAAGGATTTTGATATCCTCGTTGATGGTTCCCCACCTGAACTCGGAAGTGTTTTATTATAAGACTACCACGTGATCCTGTTTGTCTGGGACAACATGTTCACATGTTTGTAGCAGAACCAGCTCATGTTTTGGAGCTTGCTATCATAGTTCATCTCCCGAGAATCCCGCAACGTCATCTCGTCGATTTGTGTTGCAAACTTTCATTTTTCTTCCTAGACTCGATGAGTCTGGAATATCCTGACACCAACCAGATCTGAATCTCAGGCAGATATGATGATTGGAACATTTCCCAAGAACTATAATATTGGTCCCTCGACAACCGGTAAAGTGGATGTCGTGGCCAACACACCTAGCCGGAAGACCTATCATTGTAGTATCTTGTTGAGGAAGTTGGCCACCTCCCCATAAGGATTTCGTAGGATTTACCTCCGTAACTGTTTCTTATGGATTCTATTGCTCCCGAAGTCCGACCTTTACTTGATGTTCTAGATATCAAACCATATCTATGAATGGGTTACCCTAGCACATCAAGGAGAACATTAGAAGCGGAGTGCTAAATGTCTCTCGGTCGATCATCCAGATTTTATTTCCTTGGCCTCGCTAAGGTGAAATCTGAGAAGGTATTATCTTCCTTTGCATCTGCATCCTCCATCACCATTCATCATGGTAGCAAGTTGTGTTGCCAGGATCCTTGACACGGATGTTGGTAAAACCTTGATGAATGTGGAAATGCTCAAGTTCTTGAGAGCACGCACAAGCGCTACGTGTTATCATCGGCACTAACCGAGATTGCTCTCAGTTTCCTCGGCAATGCTATGACCCTTTCAAACAGTGAATCCACTCTCTTTTGTTGGGTTCTTCCCCAGTTACCAGAATCATTCCCAGCATTTGCATTCTGTTCCCAGCTTGCACCACCAATGTGCCATTCTACCATGGGTCTCTTCCATCTCCGGTGATAAGGAAATTCATCCATTACGTTGTCTTCAACAAGGTAATCCACATCATCCAAGTCCGAGTATGCCATTCTACCGACCCCCTCCAAACGATCGTTGTGAATTGCCTTATGCTGGTATGAAGAGTTTCAATGATCTTTGAATCAAAGGTAATTCTTTTTGCCACTTAAGATAATACCCTACGATCACCCTCCTCCAGGATGTTTCGTCGTGGTATCATGGCAATTCAGCTCCTCGCTACGTTAACAATCGATTACCACCTTCTTAAGTGTGGAATTATTGTCTACCTAGTGAACCTTCGTCATCCGTTTCTTTCCACCCCTCTTGATGTGTATCTCGTGTCTCAACCCGAGAGATGGTTCTAAGTCTCATTCCGTGAGTTAGTCCTGAGTTGTTCGACCTTCGAGAAGACCGATCCTTTTAGAGTTTTCCTTTCCTCTTCTTGTCATGATTAGCTGAAGTTCTCAGAGCAAGACGACAAGACAAAGATGGTGTTCAAATCAACGTTCATTTGAAGTGCAACCTGGATCGTGAAGATTGTACTAGTTTGCGTTTCCCCTTTATCCTACCCTACGCTTGAATCTCGAGACGAGATTCTTGTTTAGTGGGGGTGAGTTGTCACATCCCTAGCTGCTGGTAGTGCTCTAGGCTAGCTCATGTGTGCATCATGTCTATATTTTTTGAAACTTGAATTGAGGAATATTGGAAGCCTCAAAACCCTAAATAAAAGAGGGGCAAAAACCCTAGAAATCTCATTCATTGCTCCAAAGTGCTCCTCTTAAATGTTTGATAATTTTTGGTAAGGGTTCTGGTCCCAACCAAAATATTGAACATTTTTAAGGATTTATTTTTGGGACTTTGAATTTAAATCACTAGCTATTTGAATTTGAATTATATTCATATAATTAGAATATAATTTAAATACCCCTGAAATATTTTATAAGCTTTTGGAAAAGTCCATCTAGCAATATAAAATATTCAGAGGAGTTTTTGGCATTGTTTGAATTATTTTAAAATTCAAAACAGTGGCAAAATATTTTAAATAAAACAAAAACAGAAGAAAAATATAAAACAGAATAGAAACAGAAAGAGAGAGAGAGAGTAAGCTACCTGGCGCCTACCAAGCCCACCTGGGCCTCACCTGACCGGCCCAGTTAGCAGCCCGGCCACCTGGCCAGCCCACCTCCCCCCCTTGTCCTCTTCTTCCTCTGCCAGTAGGCAGAGGCGAGGCGTGGCGTGCGCCCGAAGAGCTCCGGCCACCTCCTGCTTCGCCGTGGCAGCCTCCCCGACTCCCTCGCAACGCCACGGAGACGCCTTGACCCCCTGCACCTCCCCTCTCTTCCCCTGGACCCCGTTCCCTCCTCTGTTTTCCTCCCTGCACGCGCCCGAGCGGAGCTCGTCGTCGCCGACGCCGTTCGCCGTAGCCACCGTGTTCCTCGCTGCCACCCGAAGTACCCAGGAGATCCGCCTTGACCACCTCTTCCTCCTCGCCGAGAAGCGCACCGCGGGAGCCCCTGCAACGTCGCCACCGCCGTCTTCTTCAACCTCGGGACCGCCGGCCATCTTCGTCAAATTCGTCAGCTCCGGTGCCTCCCCGAGCTCCCCGAGGCCACCGTCGCAACCCCTGTGAGCTACTCTTCCATTCCCCCTCTTCCTCGCGCTCGTTCCAGTACCCTAGCCGCCTTTTCACCAGAGCCGATTGCTCCTCGCCGCCGGCCATGGCGTGGCCGTGGCCACAGCCACCGCAGCTCGCTCCTGAGCCCACCCGCGTGCTCACCGCAACCTCAGGAACCCAAAGCACTTAACCATTCGTCCTCCCGTGCACTGCAGCGCCGATCCCGCGAAACCCCGAGCTCCGGCCGCTGCCTCGGGCTCCATTCCGGCGAACCCCGGCTACCCCCGCACCTCCCGTTGGTCCCCCTAGATGCGCACGGGCGCGGGCTACCTCCTGGTGCCCTTGGCGCGTCGATCCGATGCCCCTAGCGCAAGTCCGGCGTTCCCCTGCCGTGCGGAATGGTCGCCGCCGGCGAAACTCCGGCGACTGCCGACGTGGCACGCCTAATTAGCACTAATGACCCTGTTAAACTAACCCCGTGGCACTGACAGTGGGCCCCGTAGCGGGTCAAAGCCCGGGTCAACGCGGGATTAGCCCCTGTGTCACTGACGTGTGGACCCCACACGTCAGGTTTGACCTGGACCGCCCGTTGACCTGCTGAGGTCAGCATGAGGTCATGCTGACGCCATAATTCATTTTCTGGAATTATTTTAATTCTAAATATTCAGGAAATTCCAGAAAATGCCTAAAACTTCTAAAATTCATAGAAATTCAACCGTAACTCCAAATTAAATAAATTATATATGAAAAATTATCAGAAAAATTCAAGGAATCCATCTGTACCATTTTCATGCATGTCAGAACAACTTATAGCTGCTGTTTAGCACAAATCATTTAAATGGCATTTAATTAATCACATATGGAGTTTGAATTTGAATTTTATATTCAAACCAACTTCATTTAATCTGTTGCTAGTTGCATTAGCCCAAAACACATTCTTTTTGCCATGTCATGATCATGCATCATATTGTGCATTGCATTGATTGTGTTCCCTTCTGTGTTGCCGGTATTTGTCCCCCCTCGATAGACGTGATACCGATGATGTGATCGTTGACACTGATGAAGACTCAATGTTATCTTCAGAAGTGCCAGGCAAGCAAAACCCCCTTGTTCATTCCGATACAATCCCACTCTCTCGCTCCTGCTCTCTTTTACTGCATTAGGACAACAACGATTCAACTATTACTTGCTGCGGTAGCTGAACCCCTTTATCCTTTGCATGACCTGTCATTGCCACAGTAAATAGATGAAACCCACTAGCATGAGTAGGAGTTGTTTGAGCCCTGATGTGCCTACTCATTTATGTTTTTTGTCATGCCTGCTACTGCTTAGAGTTGAGTCAGGTCTGATTCATCGGGGATGAATCAGAGGCGTGTGAACATGTCCTACTGTGTGTGAGCTAAGTGTGTGAACACGATTTGGTAAAGGTAGCGGTGAGAGGCCATGTAGGAGTACATGGTGGGTTGTCTCATTGCAGCCGTCCTCAGGAACTGAGTTCTGTGTTTGTGATCCATGATTCAGCTACTACCACGCATTGGGCCCGAAACCAATGGACCCTCTCGGCTTCTTAATCACCCTTGTCCTCTGTCCAGGAGTTGCAAGTAGTTTCTGGTGTTTGTAGTATGCTGGAGGCCGTGCGCAGCGCTGACCGTAGGGGTGGGCTGTGATGCGGTAGGCACGTGGCCGGGTAAACTGGGCGCCCGTTTGGTGTCACGGAACCCTGTACACATCATTTGGGGCTGTGAGCGAAACTCCGGCCAGATCTCCTCATGGATGGAACCCGAATAGGCGATAAACCTGGACTAGAGACTTGAGTGTTTAGGTAGGCCGTGGCCGACACCCACGTTGGGCTTCCGCTTGAAGGTTGCCGAGTACATGTCGTGTAAACGGCGGTAAGTGGTGAGAGCGTGTGTGAAGAAGTACACCCCTGCAGGGTTAACATCATCTATTCGAATAGCCGTGTCCGCGGAGAAGGACTTCTGGGTTGCTTATATCAGTTCATAGACAAGTGAAAGTGGATACTCTAAAATACGCAAGATAAGCGTGAGTGCTATGGATGGCATTCTCGTAGGGAGACGGGAGTGGATCCATAGTGGTGTATTGATATGGTGAATATGTGGACTCGTGTGCGCCACCTCAAAGAGTCGCTTGCAGTCGTAGTTTAGGATAGCCACCGAGTCAAAGCTGGCTTGCTGCAGTTAAACCCCACCATCCCCTTTGTTGATAATGATGCATATGTAGATAGTTCTGATGTAAGTCTCGCTGGGTACATTTGTACTCACGTTTGCCTATTTTATGTTTTTGCAGAGAGACTTCGGTCTCGCTAGTAGTTCCGCATGGACTTCGACGTTTAGCTTGTTACCTCAGCTACGATCTTGTGCCCTCGGCAGGATCTGGTAGATAGTCAGGCTTCTCATCGTTTTTCATTTATAGATGTCTGTACTCAGACATGATAGCTTCTGCTTGTGCTTTGACTTGTATGCTCTGATTGTTGGGTCATGAGACCCATGTTTGTAATATCTCGCTCCTCGGAGCCTATTGAATAAACTACTTGAGTCGTAGAGTCATTTTGTGATGCCATGTTGTATTGCACATATCGAGCATATTGTGTGTATGTTATTGAAATGCTTGGTATGTGTGGGATCTGACTATCTAGTTGTTTATCTTTAGTAGCCTCTCTTACCGGGAAATGTCTCCTAGTGTTACCGCTGAGCCATGGTAGCTTGCTACTGCTCTGGAACACTTAGGCTGGCCGGCATGTGTCCTTCTTCGTTCCTGTGTCTGTCCCTTCGGGGAAATGTCACGCTTTGAGTACCGGAGTCCTGTTAGCCCGCTACAGCCCGGTTTACCGGAGTCCTGCTAGCCCAGTGCTACAGCCCGGACCCACTTGCTGATGACCGACACGTTCGAAGCTGGGTCATGAATGCCTGTCCCTGTAAGTCTGTGCCACTTTGGGTTCACGACTAGTCATGTCAGCCCGGGCTCCTTATCATATGGATGCTAGCGACACTATCATATACGTGAGCCAAAAGGCGCAAACGGTCGCGGGCAAAGGTAAGGCGACACCCGTGGGGATACCGTGCGTGAGGCCGCAAAGTGATATGAGGTGTTACCGGCTAGATCGATGTGACATCGAGTCGGGGTCCTGACAATGATCTCCCCAAGGATGCTGTTTGGGAGATTGCTGATGTGATCCGCCAGGGATTCTACCGGTTCCTCAGGTCTAGCGGGGCCACATCTGGCCGCACAGGCGGGTCCAAGATCTACATCTGGCAGCGGCGCTGGCCGGAGCCTCATCTTTGTACATACCAATCTGAAAGAAAAAATGGCATAAACACAAATGTAGGACATTCAAAATCAACTCTCAAGATCTAAAAAAAAGGCACAAACATATATGTAGGACATTGAAAATCAATTCTCAAGATCTGGCCACGAATTATTAGCATGCAAGCTAACCCTAGTATGATTATTAGCAAAAATCATTTGTATAGCACAAACAATTAATCACTAACTCTATACGGATAACATTCAGACAACCAATACACTACGTGCATCTAACGGATCTTAATTACTCTGATTTAAATGACTTAGAGAACATAACCATAGGATTTGTCTTCCAAATAAATTATAGAGTGGGGGGGGGGAGTAACAAGAGAAAACACATGATATGTTTGCCGCACA
>NC_057810.1:322885465-322889202 GCF_018294505.1 Triticum aestivum | reverse complement strand
ACAACAACAACAACAACAACAACAACAACAACAACAACAACAACAACAACAACAGTTAACTACAGCTAATCAGTATATATTTGTTAAAATGTAATAAACTTCCTCCGCCCCATAATATAAGATGTTTATTCATCCACCACGTCGTCAGTATATTGGATGTTATAAGATCTTATATAATGGGAAGAAGGGAGTGTTGTACTACATCATTGTGCAATTGCTGTTTAGCTTCTAATATGAACTTGTTGCTTTTAGGTACATGTCATTAGTAAAGATATGTGCTTCGACCCTTTCTGCGTATGGGGCAATGAGATATTGAGAACCATCATCAAGTGAGGAAACTGGTATATTATTAGTAAAATGGGTATTGGTATTCACACACTTGGTTGAAACGTTTGCCGTATTACGATGAATCGCACACGCATATGAGATGAAACTGTGTGTGCGTCCGTCGGCCATCACAAACATTTCACGTCAAAGAACCATCTGTTTTCTTTTTTCACCGCACACATTGTTTTCTTTCTAACCATGTGCACATTATTTTATTCTCTCCTGTACATTTTTTGGTTGTAATTTATTATGCAAATTGGAAATTTTGAAATATGAAACGTGCAATTCAAATTCTTAGCACAATGGTTAAAAAACGAATCCATAAATATAATTGCTAGTACAATATGTTCAGTAATTACAGGATTAGATAGCAATTAACTATGATGAACCACAATATTTATAGGCGGTAAAGGTGAAGAGACAAGTGTAAATCACTTTGACTGCCGATGGTGTTGAAGAAGCGGAATGCCCATAATGTGCCTTCCTGCATGCCATAGGCATGAAGAACTTTTGTCCAACCCCTTGTGACGATCGCCAGCCCATCCTTCACCGTCTTCAGGAAGACTTCTAGATAATTATCATGGTAGCATGAATTATATACTTTAAACTTAGTTGCCTCCACTCCGGTCATGTAGTTTGCCAGGTAATCATCAGTAAATAGCTTCGGAAACCACTGAAAAGAGAAAAATATTAGATCATGAGGTCTGGTAGAGTAACTTGTTGTGGGCAGGGGGAAAAGGCTACACATTACTTACCATCCTAAAGTTCACTGTTGTCTTGGACAAACTGTAAATAAAGAGCTTAATTCCCATCACCCGTTTCTTTCGCCTAACAATCTTTCTTAGTTTCATCACTTGACGCTTGTTCATGAATATCTCATTGCCCCATATGCAAAAGGGATCAAAGCGTGGATCAGTACCGCTCATATATGTACCTACAAGCAACCAGTAAATGTTAGAAGCTAAACTGAGATTGCACAAATGATGTAAAATACAACTACCAACATTCCTAAGTACAAGTATTTTTAGAGATTTCAATATGAACTACATACGGATGTATATAGAACTATAGATATAGTTTAGATTAGAACCTAGATTCACTCATTTTGCTCCTTATGTAGTCTATATTGGAATCTCTAAAAATACTTAAATTTAGGAATAGATGGTGTATAAGACATGGGATGCAGCTAACCTTTTTAGAGATTTCAATATGAACTACATATGGATGTATATAGAATTATAGATATAGTTTAGATTAGAACCTAGATTCACTCATTTTGCTCCTTATGTAATCTATATTGGAATCTCTAAAAATACTTAAATTTAGGTATAGATGGTGTATAAGACATGGGATGCAGCTAACCTCGATGGCAAACAACATCATTGCCCATTGTAGCCCTGTGTAAGTACATGGAAAGCCAATGTTAACTACAACAGGGTTAACATCCACCAAAAATAGCAAATGGTAATAAAACGGTAGCATTTGTAGTGATATATTCATTGCTAAAGAGTAGCATGGTAGCAGAGGGACGGGTTAAAAAATGGATACAACTGTTAATTGCAACAGGCTTAACAGCATCCTAATTCATGTTTTGTAAGTTTGTAGCCATTGAAATACAAATGTTTAAAAATGGATACAACTGTTAATTGCAACATGCTTAATGGCCATTGAAACCGATACTGATAGAAATGCAATTGGCAGAGTTAAACATCACAAGGCAGGTGCTGCCAGAGCAGATAATGGCCCAGTTGTCTATAAAAAGGTAAGGAAAATAGCTAAAATGTGTTAGGTATGTTTACTACAAGATGCTTAAGACATCGACCGTACAAAACATTGCAACCGGTATTGGTAAGATTGAACTGATGAGTTCATACTTGGTAAGTCTTGAGAGGTAGTTGCTGGGACACTTCATCTTGGCCAGAGCCTGCCCAAAGTCAGAGGTGGCAGAGGCGAACTCTTCCTCTGGGTCGAAGCATGGATCAGTGCCCCCGACATGTGTACCTACAAGAAGCAATTCAATGTTAAAAGCCAAACTGCAATTGCACAAATGATGTAAAATACTGTAAGACATGGGATGCAGCTAACCTCGACGGCAAAAAACTGCATCGCCCGCTATGGCCCTGCATAAGTACATGGACATGCATGTTAATACAACAGGGTTAGCATCCACCAAGAATAGCAAATGGGCAGCATCTCTAGTATATCTTCATTGCGGAGAGTAGCATGGTAGCAAAGGAACAGATTAAAAAATAGATAGAACTGCTAATTGCAACAGGCTTAACAGCATCCTAAGTCATGTTTTTTAAGTTTGTAGCCATTGAAATACAACTGTTTAAAATGGATTAAACTATTAATTGCAACAGGCTTAATGGCCATTGAAATCGATACTGAATAAAAATGCAATTGGCAGAGTTAAACATAACAAGGCAGGTGCTGCCAAAGGTAGGGGAAATAGCTAATACGTGTTAGGCATGTTTACTACAAGATGCTTAAGACATCGACCGTACAAAACATAGCCATTAAACCGGTATTGGTAAGATTGAACTGGTGAGTTAATACTTAGTAAGTCCTAAGAGGTAGTTGTTGGGGCACTTCATCTTGGCCAGAGCCCGCCTAAAGTCAGCGGCGGCGGAGGCGAGATCTTCCTCTGGGTCGAAGCCTGGATCAGTGCCCCCGACATGTGTACCTATAGGTAACACGTAAATGGTAGAAATTAAACTACAATTGCACAAATGATGTGAAATACTGTAAGACATAGGATGCAGATAACCTCGACAGCAACAACAGCATCGACCATTATGACCGTGCGTAAGTACATGGACATGCATGTTAAGTACAATAGGGTTAGCATCCACCAAATATAGCAAATGGGCAGCATCTCTAGTGATATCCTGAGTCATGTATTGTAAGTTTGTTGCTGGTATTGGTGAAATTGAACTGGATAGTTAATACTTGAACATCACACAGTGTGCAGTACTAACATAAACAAGTCACAAACATGCTTAATACGTCAACCGTACAAAACATAGCCATTGCAAGTAGTATTGGTAAGATTTAGCTGGTCAGATCATACCTATTAAGTCCTGGGGGGTAGTCGTCGGGGCACTTCTTCTGGGCCAGAGCCTGCACCATGTCAGCCGCGGCGGAGGCGAGGTGTTCCTCCGGGTCAACACGCACATCGGCCATCGCGCCATGGACCTCCATCAGCTCCTCGACCTCCACGTGACATGTGGTTGGGCTTGCGCGGCGATGCTCTGGAGGTAGGGGCGGTGCGGATTTGGAGGCATGAGGATGTTTCACATGCACCATTTAAGCAATTAGGCCAGGGTCGTGATAGAGACCGGTGGGTTACCTGACTGGATCCAAGCAGAACGTAGATGTGGTTGAAGTTGTGGTTGCGGCGGCGGCAG